>NC_056707.1:5398076-5403076 GCF_018831695.1 Puntigrus tetrazona
TGGTATAAATTGCTTCCTCCATCTGTCCCAGAATGTGTTCGAAAGGTGTTGAACTTGCCGCCAGATCAAGTGCAAGTACAAGTGCCAGATCTGCAACTCCAAACTCGCCTGCCGGTGCAGCAACAGAGGTCACCTTTTGAGTGAGAAGAGCTGCAGGGGTGAGCATGAACGACTCATCAGGGTCCGTAGTCACGGGAACAAGGGGTCTGGCATTGATAATGGCTGCTACCTCTGCCATGAAGGTTACAAGCACCTCGTGGGTAAGTTTGTCTTTCAACTGGAGGAACATGGAATCGAGAATTCTTCTTGCTATTCCAATCATTCTTTCCCATGCTCCACCGCAAAGGGAAGCATGCGGTGGATTGAAAGTCCAATTGCAGCTTTGGTCTGACAGATACCTCTTCACTGTCTTAATGTCAATGTTTGAAGGTATCTTTAAGTCCTTACATGCACCAACAAAGTTTGTGCCACGGTCTGAACGAATGTGTTTGACAGGTCCCCGCACAGCAAGAAAACGTCTAAGAGCATTGATGAAGCTGGATGTGTCGAGGGATTCTATAACTTCAATGTGAACAGCTCTTACGCTCATACATGTAAAAATTACAGCCCACCTCTTGCTGAGAGAAAAACCTCCTCTCGTCCGACGTGAAGAGACACTCCAAGGGCCAAACACATCCAGTCCAATGTTGGTAAAGGGAGGGTCTGTTGTGAGATGATCTACTGGAAGGTTTGCCATCTTCTGGATGCTGAGTGGAGCTCTGAGCCGTCTGCAAGTTACACATTGACTTATGATGCTGCTCACCCTACGTTTTCCACCAACTACCCAAAAGCCGGCTGCGCGGACAGCTCCTTCTGTAAAGTGGCGGCCTTGATGGTGGATACACTCGTGATAGTGTCTAATGAGCAAAGTAGCAATGTGATGCTTGCCTGGAATTATCAAAGGAGTTTTTATATTCTGCTCAAAGCTTGCTCGATGGAGACGACCTCCGACCCTAAGAATTCCTTGCGCATCAATGAAAGGATCCAGAGTATAAAGAGGACTACTTTTAGGAATCCTTTCTTGCTTTTGGATACATTTGATCTCTTGACTGTAAACCTCTTCTTGTGCAGCTTGGATTACAATTGCTGAAGCTTTATCAGATTCCTCTACATTGAATTCAGCTTTGCAGTAATGCCATCCCTTACAGGAACTGTTTTCCTTCCCAGTTGTCTTGAAATGACGAGCTATGTGAATAAGGCGAGTGATGGCTCCTGTTAGTGACTTCCAAGAAGAGAATTTGGCAAATCTCTGGGAACCCAGTTGCTTGGATAATGCGGCAGTGCTTAAAGTGTACACTAGAGGACGTACATCTGGGTCTGAACTTGGATCAACAAGGTTGAAAGTGCTTGCAGAGGTACTTGATTCTGGCCTGAGCAGAAATTTGGGTCCACTTAGCCAACTGGTGTTTTGTAAATGGGCTGCGGGTACAAAACGCGTTGCATGATCTGCCGGGTTTTGGTCTGTAGGCACATATTGCCACTGATCTGGATTGGATGACCTTCGGATACGTTGTACCCGGTTGCTGACATAAACGTAAAAACGTCTGGTCTCATTACAAATGTACCCGAGAACCACCTTACTGTCTGAGTAATAGGTTATAGCATCAAGCTGAAGGTCAAGGTCTGCAGAAATTAAGTCTGCAAACTCGACTGCAAGAACTGCTGCACAAAGTTCAAGTCTTGGCACAGTGTGCTCGGGCCGGGGCGCAAGTTTGGCTTTTCCCATCACAAAACCAATCTGAATATTTCCTGCAGCATCTGTGATTTTTAGATATGCCACTGCAGTGATGGCTTTTGTCGACGCATCCGAAAAAAACACACAACTCCCTTCTGACAGCTGCTGATGGGGATGTCTCAGTATAGGCTCTGGGGATAGAAAGACTGGACAGCTCCAACAAAGAATGTCTCCATGAGGTCCAAATTTCCTCCATCTCTTTTGGCAGAGGAGAATCCCAGTCACCATTCACAAAAGTAAGCTCCCTCAAAATAGCCTTGCCTTGGATAGTGACTGGCACTACAAATCCAAGAGGATCATAGAGACTGTTGATAGTGGAAAAGACACCTTGCCGGGTGTACGGTTTTGCCTCCTCACAGACACTGAAGCGGAGACAGTCGGACTGGAGGTCCCAATTAAGTCCAAGACTACGCTGCATTGGCAGCGTGTCTGCCTCAAAGTCTAGATCTTTTAGATCACTAGCATGATCTGCGGATGGAAACGCTTCCATGACATCTTTGTTGTTCGCTGCAATCTTATGTAGTCTCAGATTTGATTTTGAGAGAACCTCCTGACTTCTTTTAAGTAAACTGATAGCAGCTTCTACTGTAGGCAGGGACTTCAGGCCATCATCTACGAGAAGTCGCGCATCACGCAAACGTTTGACATCAGGGTCGACACAGAAATCCTCAATCTGAACAGACTGATGTAGACAATGTATAGCCACAGCAGGCGAGGGGCTATTACCAAAGACATGGACCCTCATGCGATAATCCATAATGTCTTTAGAAATGTCATTATCCTGGAACCAAAGAAAACGTAGGAAGTTTCTGTCATCTTCCCTTACTAAGAAACAGTAGAACATCTGTTCTATGTCTGCAGTAAAGGCAATGGCTTCTTTCCTGAAGCGCATTAGCACTCCTACCAGAGTGTTGTTCAGGTCAGGACCAGTTAAAAGTACATCATTAAGTGATATGCCATTGTGTTGGGCACTAGAGTCAAAAACTACTCTGATTTTGTCAGGTTTCTTCGGATGGTACACTCCGAATGTAGGCAGGTACCATTGTTCTTCCCTCTCACTCAGAGGAGGAGCTAATTCAGCATGGTTGTTTTTAAATATCTTGTCCATGAAGCTCAGGAAGTGTTCTCTCATTATTGGTTTCCTTTCAAGGTTGCGCTTGAGAGACATAAGACATTTCAGTGCTTGAGGCCTGTTGTTGGGGAGACGTGGCCGTGGACTCTTAAAGGGTAATGGTGCTACCCAACTACTGTTTAAGTCCTTGTGCAAACCTTCATCCATTATTTTAATGAAAGAGGTGTCTTGAATTGAAGGAGCCACCTGGTTGTCATCTTTGGTTTGCTTGAATACTGTGCATCCCAGGAGGTCAGAATCACAGAACGATTCATCCACAGAATATTTCGTGGAGTAGTTATTTACTCGGTTGTCTTTGTAGATTTCCTTAACGTGGAACACATTAGGACATGGATCAAAGAGTGTTGGACGTTTTTGTTCTGTGGTAATTGTGCGGAAGGTTCTGATTATCAGTGGTTTGTGAACATTTCCCAGACACACGTTGCCTACGATAACCCATCCCAGATCCAACTTCTGTGCATAGGGCAGGTTGTGTGGGCCATTCACCTGTTTACGGACTTTATGAACTCTTAGAATGTCCCGACCTAAGAGAAGCATAATTGGAGCTTGAGGGTCCTGTTCTGGGATAAGATGTGCCATAGACTTTAGATGACCATGGTTGCGAGCCACATCAGGGGTTGGAATCTCCTCTCTATTATTAGGAATGTCATTGCATTCTATAAGGCTTGGCAATGGAATGCAAACAGTTTCATCCAAAGATTCTACTTCATAGCCACTGGCCCTTCTTCCAACTGCCTCTTTCACTCCTGCGCATGTTCTTAATATGTAAGGAGCACTTGGGCTTTGGTCACTGAACACTTCAAAGAACTGTGACCGAACCAGTGACCTGTTGCTCTGTTCATCCAGAATTGCATATAGTTTCACTGCCTTGTCTCTACGGCCAGCTGGGAATACTTTAACAATGTATATTTTAGAGCAAGAACGGTCCATCTGATTTTCTCCGCAGACCTCTGTACATTTGCTGGTGACTTGAGATTGAGGTAAGACTTCCTCTCCCTCCCCGCCGTGCTCCATAGCAGGGCCTTCATCTATCCAGGGTACAGGCCCAGGGTGGAGCGCAGTGTGGTGTCTTTCGCTTTTGCATTCAGAACATTGGACTTTAGTCTTACAGTCTTTTGCAATATGTGATGTCAAAACACAGCATTTAAAGCACACATTATTCTCTCTTAAAAAAGCCTTGCGATCATCAAACGGCTTTTCCCGGAAAACGCTGCATTTATTTAGAGGGTGTGGTTTTCTATGAATAGGACACTGTTTATCGTAATCATCAGATTTTTTTGAAAGCTCCCTAGCATCATTGGGAACTCTTGAATATACCGCTGTCTTGTGTACAGAAATTTCTCGTTGTTTGTTGGGCCTCCAAGCTGTCTTCTCCATTTTGGGAGTCAAGTCTATTTGAGAGACAAAGTTGAAGCTTGGATCGTTTCCAATGCTTGCCTCTTGGCAAACAAAATCCACAAAGTAGGCAAAGGGGGGATAAGGAACACGATTTTGACGCTTGTAGGCTGCGCCGACTGATGCCCATCTCTCTTGCAAACGAAACAGTAGCTTCTGTACTATCGGATTGACACCTCTTGCAGTGTCTAAGAAAGCAAGACCTGGCAAGTCTCCTTCTGCCTTAGCTGACTGAAGCTCCATTAACAGATCACTCAATTTTGTCAGTTTAGAATAATCTCTGTTGGTTATTTTAGGAAAGGCATCAATACGTTTGACAAGGGCATCTTCTATTACTTCCGTAGAGCCATACGCTTGATCCAGTCTGTCCCATGCCATAGCCAGTCCTGCTTGTGGATGGTTGATGTGTATTGCCCTTATCTGCTCAACATGCTCTGCAGACTCCTTGCCAAGCCACTTTAGAAGGAGATCCATCTCTTCACTAGAAGTCAGGTTTAAATCAGCAGTTGCAGACTGAAAAGAACGTTTCCAGGCTCTGTAATTCTGAGGTTTGTCATTAAACTGCAGTAAACCTGTTGCCACTAGCTCACGACGAGCAAAAAATCTTACAAAGTCATTCATGTTTGAGCTGCAGTTGTTTGAATTTGGGGAAATAGGGTAGGGCTGAGGAGTCGGATAACCATTGCTATTTTGTCTAAA
>NC_056707.1:5408076-5415576 GCF_018831695.1 Puntigrus tetrazona
GATGGATCGAAACCATCCTCTGCTAATTTGCTTTACCTTCTTTACAGTTCTGAATTGCGCAGTGAAATAGTTGGTGAATTCAGAGCTTATGCTCATCTAGAAGACTCTTTCTTTGTCAAAGGAAGTCTGTGTAGGAAAAAAATTAATTGGACAACTGAGTAGCAGCATGTCTGCCCCAGTGGCCTAATGGATAAGGCACTGGCCTCCTAAGCCAGGGATTGTGGGTTCGAGTCCCATCTGGGGTGTGCTACCGCAGAGGCAGACTTATCTGGGTCACTAACGCAGAGGTTGATGGATAGAAAACATCACCTGCTAATAGGTTTTATCTTCTGTACATGTCTAAGCTACCGCAGGCCAGTTGTTAAATAACAATAGAATAGGTGGTGATTTCAGAGCTTGTGCTCATCTAGAAGACTGTTTTAAAGCGCATTTGAATAACAGCAGAGTGGCGCAGCGGAAGCGTGCTGGGCCCATAACCCAGAGGTCGATGGATGGAAACCATCCTCTGCTAAAAGGTTTTATCTTCTCTACATGCCTGAGCAACTGCAGGCTTTTTGTAAAAAAAAAAAAATTGCCATTAGACTGTGATTTCATAGCATGTGTTAATTCAGAAGGCTCTTTCAATCGAAACCATCCGCACATGTGCATGCCTGAAAAGCTTAAAAAAAAAAAAATGGCATTAGACTGTGCATAGCGTTAATTCAGAAGGCTCTTTCAGCGCATAACCCAGAGGTCGATGGATCGAAACCATCCTCTGCTAATTTGCTTTACCTTCTTTACAGTTCTGATTTGTGCAGTAAAATAGTTGGTGAATTCAGAGATTATGCTCATCTACAAGACTCTTTCTTTGTCAAAGGAAGTCTGTGTAAGAAAAAATTTAATTGGACAACTGAGTAGCAGCATGTCTGCCCCAGTGGCCTAATGGATAAGGCACTGGCCTCCTAAGCCAGGGATTGTGGGTTCGAGTCCCATCTGGGGTGTGCTACCGCAGAGGCAGACTTATCTGGGTCAGTAACGCAGAGGTTGATGGCTAGAAAACATCACCTGCTAATAGGTTTTACCTTCTGTACAGGTCCAAGCTACCGCAGGCCAGCTGTTAAACAACAAGAGAATAGGTGGTGATTTCAGAGCTTGTGCTCATCTAGAAGACTGTTTTAAAGCTCATTTGAATAACAGCAGAGTGGCGCAGCGGAAGGCGTGCTGGGCCCATAACCCAGAGGTCGATGGATCGAAACCATCCTCTGCTAAAAGCTTTTATCTTCTCTACATGCCTGAGCAACTGCAGGCTTTTTGTAAAAAAAAAAATTGCCATTAGACTGTGATTTCATAGCATGTGTTAATTCAGAAGGCTCTTTCAACGCACATGTGCAAAACAGCAGAGTGGTGCAGCGGAAGCGTGCTGGGCCCATAACCCAGAGGTCGATGGATGGAAACCATCCTCTGCTAAAAGGTTTTATCTTATCTACATGCCTGAGCAACTGCAGGCTTTTGTAAAAAAAAAAATTGCCATTAGACTGTGATTTCATAGCATGTGTTAATTCAGAAGGCTCTTTCAACGCACATGTGCAAAACAGCAGAGTGGCGCAGCGGAAGCGTGCTGGGCCCATAACCCAGAGGTCGATGGATCGAAACCATCCTCTGCTAATTTGCTTTACCTTCTTTACAGTTCTGATTTGTGCAGTAAAATAGTTGGTGAATTCAGAGATTATGCTCATCTACAAGACTCTTTCTTTGTCAAAGGAAGTCTGTGTAAGAAAAATTTAATTGGACAACTGAGTAGCAGCATGTCTGCCCCAGTGGCCTAATGGATAAGGCACTGGCCTCCTAAGCCAGGGATTGTGGGTTCGAGTCCCATCTGGGGTGTGCTACCGCAGAGGCAGACTTATCTGGGTCAGTAAAGCAGAGGTTGATGGCTAGAAAACATCACCTGCTAATAGGTTTTACCTTCTGTACAGGTCCAAGCTACCGCAGGCCAGCTGTTAAACAACAAGAGAATAGGTGGTGATTTCAGAGCTTGTGCTCATCTGGAAGACTGTTTTAAAGCTCATTTGAATAACAGCAGAGTGGCGCAGCGGAAGCGTGCTGGGCCCATAACCCAGAGGTCGATGGATCGAAACCATCCTCTAAAAAAAGTTTTTTTATCTTCTCTACATGCCTGAGCAACTGCAGGCTTTTGTAAAAAAAATGCCATTAGACTGTGATTTCATAGCATGTGTTAATTCAGAATACAACATGTGCAAAAAACAGCAGAGTGGCGCTAAGACAGCGTGCTGGGCCCATAACCCAGAGGTGATGGATAGAAACCATCCTCTGCTAGGGAGCTTTACCTTCTTTACAGTTCTGAACCCAGTGTGCAAACTAGTGCAAACAGTGCAAAGACATAATTAGTGCAAGGCAAAGACATCTTAGTGCAAGAACACAAAAACAAACAGCAATAAAATGGAAGGTTCACAATAAAGATGGATGCAAGAATGTTTATGGACAGGAAGTAGGTGTGGTTATTGAGGAGTCTGATGGCCTGTGGAAAGAAACTATTCAGCAGTCTGGCTGTGAGGCCCGACTGCTCCGGCACCTTTTTCCAGATGGAAGGAGGTGGGATTTCAGAGGTGTGTGTTTGAGTCCCATCTATAAGACTTTGCGGATGCAGCGTGTTGTGTGATGTAACAGCAGAGTGGCGCAGAGACGCAAGATCTTTGCTGGGCCCATAACCCAGAGGTTGATGGATAGAAACCATCTCTGCTAAAAGGTTTTATCTTCTCACACAGGCAGTGATGCAGCTGCAGGCTTTTGTTAAAATAGTCCCAATAGAGAATAGTCAGGATGGTGATTTCAGAGCTTGTGCTCATTCAGAAGACTGGCGCTGCTGGGCTTTTGAATAACAGCAGAGTGGTGCAGTGAAGCGTGCTGGGCCCATAAGCCAGAGGTCGATGGATTGAAACCATCCTCTGCTAAAAGCTTTTATCTTCTCTACATGCCTGAGCAACTGCAGGCTTTTTGTAAAAAAAAAAATTGCCATTAGACTGTGATTTCATAGCATGTGTTAATTCAGAAGGCTCTTTCAATGCTCTTGTGCAAAACAGCAGAGTGGCGCAGCGGAAGCGTGCTGGGCCCATAACCCAGAGGTCGATGGATCGAAACCATCCTCTGCTAATTTGCTTTACCTTCTTTACAGTTCTGAATTGCGCAGTGAAATAGTTGGTGAATTCAGAGCTTATGCTCATCTACAAGACTCTTTCTTTGTCAAAGGAAGTCTGTGTAGGAAAAAAATTAATTGGACAACTGAGTAGCAGCATGTCTGCCCCAGTGGCCTAATGGATAAGGCACTGGCCTCCTAAGCCAGGGATTGTGGGTTCGAGTCCCATCTGGGGTGTGCTACCGCAGAGGCAGACTTATCTGGGTCAGTAACGCAGAGGTTGATGGATAGAAAACATCACCTGCTAATAGGTTTTATCTTCTGTACATGTCTAAGCTACCGCAGGCCAGTTGTTAAATAACAATAGAATAGGTGGTGATTTCAGAGCTTGTGCTCATCTAGAAGACTGTTTTAAAGCTCATTTGAATAACAGCAGAGTGGCGCAGCGGAAGCGTGCTGGGCCCATAACCCAGAGGTCGATGGATCGAAACCATCCTCTGCTAAAAGCTTTTATCTTCTCTACATGCCTGAGCAACTGCAGGCTTTTTGTAAAAAAAAAATTGCCATTAGACTGTGATTTCATAGCATGTGTTAATTCAGAAGGCTCTTTCAACGCACATGTGCAAAACAGCAGAGTGGCGCAGCGGAAGCGTGCTGGGCCCATAACCCAGAGGTCGATGGATCGAAACCATCCTCTGCTAATTTGCTTTACTTTCTTTATCTTCTCTACATGCCTGAGCAACTGCAGGCTTTCTTTGTAAAAAATTATTGCCATTAGACTGTGATTTCATAGCATGTGTTAATTCAGAAGGCTCTTTGAATTCACTTGTGCAAAACAGCAGAGTGGTGCAAAACAGCAGAGTGGCCAGCTGTTAAACAAAAAGAGCATAGCTGTGAGAGCTTGTGCATCTGGGCTGTTTTAAAGCTCATGCAAAACCAGAGAGGCAGAGTGATGGGCCCATAACCCAGAGGTCGATGGATCGAAACCATCCTCTGCTAAAAGGTTTTATCTTCTCTACATGCCTGAGCAACTGCAGGCTTTTTGTAAAAAAAAAATTGCCATTAGACTGTGATTTCATAGCATGTGTTAATTCAGAAGGCTCTTTCAACGCACATGTGCAAAACAGCAGAGTGGCGCAGCGGAAGCGTGCTGGGCCCATAACCCAGAGGTCGATGGATCGAAACCATCCTCTGCTAAAAGCTTTTATCTTCTCTACATGCCTGAGCAACTGCAGGCTTTTTGTAAAAAAAAATTGCCATTAGACTGTGATTTCATAGCATGTGTTAATTCAGAAGGCTCTTTCAGTGCAAATGTGCAAAACAGCAGAGTGGCGCAGCGGAAGCGTGCTGGGCCCATAACCCAGAGGTCGATGGATCGAAACCATCCTCTGCTAATGTGCTTTACCTTCTTTACAGTTCTGAAATTGAATTGCAGTGAAATAGTTGGTGAATTCAGAGCTTATGCTCATCTACAAGACTCTTTCTTTGTCAAAGGAAGTCTGTGTAAGAAAAAAATTATTTGGACAACTGAGTAGCAGCATGTCTGCCCCAGTGGCCTAATGGATAAGGCACTGGCCTCCTAAGCCAGGGATTGTGGGTTCGAGTCCCATCTGAGGTGTGCTTCTGCAGAGGCAAAACTTTGCTGGGTCAGTAACGCAGAGGTTGATGGATAGAAAACATCACCTGCTAATAGGTTTTACCTTCTGTACAGGTCCAAGCTACACTGCAGGCCAGCTGTTAAACAACAAGAGAATAGGTGGTGATTTCAGAGCTTGTGCTCATCTAGAAGACTGTTTTAAAGCTCATTTGAATAACAGCAGAGTGGCGCAGCGGAAGCGTGCTGGGCCCATAACCCAGAGGTCGATGGATGGAAACCATCCTCTGCTAAAAGGTTTTATCTTCTCTACATGCCTGAGCAACTGCAGGCTTTTTGTAAAAAAAAATGCCATTAGACTGTGATTTCATAGCATGTGTTAATTCAGAAGGCTCTTTCAACGCACATGTGCAAAACAGCAGAGTGGCGCAGCGGAAGCGTGCTGGGCCCATAACCCAGAGGTCGATGGATCGAAACCATCCTCTGCTAATTTGCTTTACCTTCTTTACAGTTCTGAATTGCGCAGTGAAATAGTTGGTGAATTCAGAGCTTATGCTCATCTACAAGACTCTTTCTTTGTCAAAGGAAGTCTGTGTAAGAAAAAAATTAATTGGACAACTGAGTAGCAGCATGTCTGCCCCAGTGGCCTAATGGATAAGGCACTGGCCTCCTAAGCCAGGGATTGTGGGTTCGAGTCCCATCTGGGGTGTGCTTCTGCAGAGGCAAAACTTTGCTGGGTCAGTAACGCAGAGGTTGATGGATAGAAAACATCACCTGCTAATAGGTTTTACCTTCTGTACAGGTCCAAGCTACCGCAGGCCAGCTGTTAAACAACAAGAGAATAGGTGGTGATTTCAGAGCTTGTGCTCATCTAGAAGACTGTTTTAAAGCTCATTTGAATAACAGCAGAGTGGCGCAGCGGAAGCGTGCTGGGCCCATAACCCAGAGGTCGATGGATCGAAACCATCCTCTGCTAAAAGCTTTTATCTTCTCTACATGCCTGAGCAACTGCAGGCTTTTTGTAAAAAAAAATTGCCATTAGACTGTGATTTCATAGCATGTGTTAATTCAGAAGGCTCTTTCAACGCACATGTGCAAAACAGCAGAGTGGCGCAGCGGAAGCGTGCTGGGCCCATAACCCAGAGGTCGATGGATCGAAACCATCCTCTGCTAATGTGCTTTACCTTCTTTACAGTTCTGAGCAACTGCAGTGAAATAGTTGGTGAATTCAGAGCTTATGCTCATCTACAAGACTCTTTCTTTGTCAAAGGAAGTCTGTGTAAGAAAAAAATTATTTGGACAACTGAGTAGCAGCATGTCTGCCCCAGTGGCCTAATGGATAAGGCACTGGCCTCCTAAGCCAGGGATTGTGGGTTCGAGTCCCATCTGAGGTGTGCTTCTGCAGAGGCAAAACTTTGCTGGTTCAGTAATGCAGAGGTTGATGGATAGAAAACATCACCTGCTAATAGGTTTTACCTTCTGTACATGTCTAAGCTACCGCAGGCCAGTTGTTAAACAAAAAGAGAATAGGTGGTGATTTCAGAGCTTGTGCTCATCTAGAAGACTGTTTTAAAGCTCATTTGAATAACAGCAGAGTGGCGCAGTGAAGCGTGCTGGGCCCATAACCCAGAGGTCGATGGATCGAAACCATCCTCTGCTAATTTGCTTTACCTTCTTTACAGTTCTGAATTTGCTGCAGTGAAATAGTTGGTGAATTCAGAGCTTACGCTCATCTAGAAGACTCTTTCTTTGTTAAAGGAAGTCTGTGTAGGAAAAAAATTAATTGGACAACTGAGTAGCAGCATGTCTGCCCCAGTGGCCTAATGGATAAGGCACTGGCCTCCTAAGCCAGGGATTGTGGGTTCGAGTCCCATCTGGGGTGTGCTACTGCAGAGGCAGACTTTGCTGGGTCAGTAACGCAGAGGTTGATGGATAGAAAACATCACCTGCTAATAGGTTTTACCTTCTGTACATGTCCAAGCTACCGCAGGCCAGTTGTTAAATAACAAGAGAATAGGTGGTGATTTCAGAGCTTGTGCTCATCTAGAAGACTGTTTTAAAGCTCATTTGAATAACAGCAGAGTGGCGCAGCGGAAGCGTGCTGGGCCCATAACCCAGAGGTCGATGGATCGAAACCATCCTCTGCTAAAAGCTTTTATCTTCTCTACATGCCTGAGCAACTGCAGGCTTTTTTTAAAAAAAAAATTGCCATTAGACTGTGATTTCATAGCATGTGTTAATTCAGAAGGCTCTTTCAACGCACATGTGCAAAACAGCAGAGTGGCGCAGCGGAAGCGTGCTGGGCCCATAACCCAGAGGTCGATGGATCGAAACCATCCTCTGCTAATTTGCTTTACCTTCTTTACAGTTCTGAATTGCGCAGTGAAATAGTTGGTGAATTCAGAGCTTATGCTCATCTACAAGACTCTTTCTTTGTCAAAGGAAGTCTGTGTAAGAAAAAATTTAATTGGACAACTGAGTAGCAGCATGTCTGCCCCAGTGGCCTAATGGATAAGGCACTGGCCTCCTAAGCCAGGGATTGTGGGTTCGAGTCCCATCTGAGGTGTGCTTCTGCAGAGGCAAAACTTTGCTGGGTCAGTAACGCAGAGGTTGATGGATAGAAAACATCACCTGCTAATAGGTTTTACCTTCTGTACAGGTCCAAGCTACTGCAGGCCAGTTGTTAAACAACAAGAGAATAGGTGGTGATTTCAGAGCTTGTGCTCATCTAGAAGACTGTTTTAAAGCTCATTTGAATAACAGCAGAGTGGCG